>NW_026138053.1:9110000-9147500 GCF_025592945.1 Manacus candei
GTCACAGTATTTTCCAGGTGCAGGAGAGAAGGGCCAGCCCTGGGAGGAGGCAGTCACAGCCCCCCAAAAGCAATGGAAGCAAGGCCCAATTAGGATAACTGGCATTCGTAGGCTGCCCACCAGCCTTACATCTCAAAATACACTTCTTTAAGCCTGGGGGTTAAGGAAATACATTTTCCTGGGGGAGACTGAGTCACAGAGAGAGTTTTACAAGCTCTACAAACTAACAGAGACCAAGGAATAATAATAATAATTAAAAAAAGGCTTTTCAAACTTTGAGCCATCTGTGCAGAGTTTCAGTGTAATCTCCCAATTTAAAAAAAAAAAGGCCATCTTCCCTTGGAAGAGTTTTAACATCACCTAGTTCTTCCTACCTTTTGGGCAGACTTGATATTTGGCAGGGAAGTGATCAAGGGTATATGTTCTGGCATTCCCACAAAAGCCTATCTAAAGTTGGTTGAGTTACAAGCTTTTGGAAAAAAATAATCAGTCTACAGGAGCTCAGGAGGCATTTAAATCTCTCCAAATTTCATGAAGACTCCACTTACGCTGGGCATGGATCCAGCTTGGATGCTCCATGGATGCTACACTGAAAGTTTCAGGTAGTGCCAGGTACAGACACTGCTGAAAAACCCAGCAGGGAAGAGATTGCCACTCACACCTCCAGGAACTGATCCTGCCGCTCTTTGAGGGGGGACAGAAGCTGCTTAATTTTCTGGCATGGGGAAATAAGAGATGGATGGTTGGAGACTGAGGTTTGCTGCAAGAACAGACTGGAGTAGGGTAAAATGGATCAGATCTGGGGATAGTGTGAGGCACCAATTTCACAGCTATTGCACGTTATTCCTTTCCTCATGCCCTGCCTGAGTCAGAAAAGCCTGGCCCACTGGAACAAGCCTTTCCCTAGATATTGAATTAAGCTCTGAGATATCTGTCCTGTCATCTGCTTCTTGCAAGGAAACATTCTGGAAAGCAAAATTGCCCACATGCTGCTCCATGTGCATCCTGGCAGGTTACCATTCATAGAATCCCAGAATGGTTTGGATTGGAAAGGAACCTAAAGCTCATCTCATTCCAACCCTCTGCCATGGGGGTCCACTAGACCAGGTTGCTCCAAGCCCCATTCAGCCTGGCCTTGAACTATTGCTACAGGATTTTAAACATTATTTTAAAAAGCATTATTCAGGGAACATATCAAAGAATCCTGAAGAAAAGAAAACTCACAATGAGGTGATGAGATACCAGGGACTGAAAGAGGCACAAGTGAGTCCAACAGGCATTGCCCAGAAAACTTCAATATATTTTTCCTGACTTAAATGTGTTTCATTATGCAACTTTAATAATGAAGTTCGGGTATACTGTGTGTATATTTCACATTCAAGGGTTATAGTATAATTAATATAATTAATATACACAAAACAGGGCTTTGTGTATGAACTTATATCTGATCATGTATGGTACCTCAGGTACAGTTAATGGTATAAGAAATACTATTTCCTGCACATGCCACTACAGTGTCGGGATACTGGTTTTTTTATTATTGTATCACATTGACCCACAAGTAAATTCTGGGCTTTAAAATCACACAAATACCCTTGTAAGACATCAGGATGCTCTGAGCTTTCAAGGGTAACTGAGAGCAGGGATAAATTACTGTTGGAGGTTCACTTAAGATCATGTTTGTTAAAGAAGAAACAGCCTCAAGCTGCACCAGGGGAGGCTTAGATTGGATATTAGGGAAAATTTCTTCCTGGAAAGGGCTGTCCAGCCCTGACAGATCTGCCCAGGGCAGTGGCAGAGATCGCATCCCTGGAGGGATTTAAAAACCATGTGGATGTGGCACTTGGGGACGTGGGTTAGTGGTGGCCTTGGCAGTGCTGGAGAATGGTTGGACTCCATGGTCTTGAAGGTCTTTTCAATCTAAACAGTTCTCTGACTCTATGACACTTTTCCTGGGGAGCCTCATCTTGCAACTGAAATGATGTGGTGGAGGCTGGCACAGCTGAGGGGTCCCACTCAAATCAACAGTGGCTGTGCATGGATACAAGGCCTTGCTCACCTGGAACCGATTCCTGGATTAATTGGGCAGAAGGCAACCAACAGTCCTGGTCTTCAGCAGAACTTCTCTGAACTCCTTGGTGCTTCCAGCTTGTGATGCAGCAAAATTTTCCTGGAGTGCTCAAATGGGATAGCAGAAAATCCAGGGGGCTGCAACATGAAATATGCTGCCCCTTTCCCCTCCTAGAGTGAAAGAAAAATATTTAAGCTACTGAAATAAAAATGTGAGTAGTCATTAAAATTTGTGGAGTAGGTATTTATTCCCCATTAAAAAGAGTGTGAATTAGAATACGACATGGCAAAGCTGCTCCATAAAGAAAATTACTTCTTCCTTTGGCACTCAATGGTTTTCTTCGTGGAACGTTTCCATCAGAACTTTGAAGTGCAGTATTTCAAAGTCCCATTCCCTCCTGTTTCCCTCCAAGCAACTGAATGATTGTCTAGTTACCCACAGGGTGTGAAGGGAATGCTCAGTGTCTCAGGGAGTCGGAGTCTCCATCTCCATGTAGATGCAGTCCTGTAAATTCTTAGGGAAACAGAAATGCCTCCAGGTTCTAGATATTTTAGGCACCAAAATTACAGAGAAATCACAATTGGATCCAATTGCTTGGATCACAGTTTTAGGTACTGCAAAAACACTTGAAGGATTCTTCCTGGACCCTGAATGGCTTTTATTGCCATAGGAGCTCCCTAATTTCTGAAAATCTCCAGCTTCTCCCTTATGGACAGGAATTGTTTGGGTTTTTTCATTTTTATAAACATCACAGTGAACTTCAGCAACTGAGACAGGGCTGATGGCAATGGCTACCAGCATTTGCCATATCTTTTTGAACTATAACAAGAAAATTCCAGTAACTCCTGGTAAACCTGGAAAAAAAGCACCCAATATGCTTTGACCAGAGCTCACGGTGTTTATCAAGCCTCAAAAAAATTCTGAGCAATTATTTTTGTTTGTTAAAATGCTCAATGTCCATTTTATAAATCAGTGTTTAACACTCTCTGATGAGCTAAGGAAATAAATATCATTCACTTTTTGGAAAGAGGGTAAGTGAAGGATTAACTGACTCAGAAGCAGCAGCACTAGCGGAGGTGAGGGCTGGATTCCTAGGCTTCAGCCTCAAATTCAGCCACACTGACATATCTCAAATTAGCACTAAACCTGATCATGTCAAATTTTTTTTATTGCAGTTCTGTCTTTAAATGGCATGTTTGTTGTGTTTGTACACTCTGATTTCTCCCGGAGTAGGTAGATACAATTAAGAAATTATCACTCTCTGCCACAACAATTCTAAATAGTGGAAAACAAAGTTTAGGAGTAGGAGTAGGAGTAGGAAAGGTTGAAGGATGCACTGGAAGCATGAAGACCTCTTCCTCTGATGAATCTCATCTGATTTATTCTTTTCCACCTGCACTTGTTGGGAGATGCTTGAGCAGGTTGTACAAAGCCACCAAGAACAAAGAGGATTTTAGGCTGAAGGCACTGAGATACAGTACAGCCCACCAGCTTGGAACAGGCTCCAGACTAAGCTGTAATTAAAACATACTGAGAAGATATTTTTAGGTTTCTGCCTGGAGACGGGGACAGTGGACAGCCCACAAGTCAAAAGTAAGTGGCCACATCTTCTTACTCCTCACAGTGCAGGAACAACAGACAGGAGAGATTTCCAGGTGACAACTGACAAGTCCTCTGCTAAAGGAGGGGTGGAATATAAAGCAACAGCTTTTGCTTCAGCCAAGAGCTGCTAATGTGGGTCCTTTTGCTTGGCTCCTTCCTCATCGTTTGACATCCTCTACGTGGGCCCAAGAGTCCAAGTGGAGGAGCAGAACAACGAGACACCAAGTCTCCTGTTCATGTTAAGTTCTTAAATAGGAAAAGAACAGATCAGGACTGGCATTATGGCTGCTGGGGATTAATATTTAAGCACACATCCCTCCTTGCACATGTCACACTGTCACCTGGATCAGTGTCCTCCATCAGAACCCTCTTTAAAGCTGACACCTCACTCAATCAGGGCAGTGCTGGATGAGCTGTCTGCAGTATACCATGCCAGGCTGGAGGGCTGGGGTGTCCTTCCTGCCTCTGAAGCTGATGGAATGTCCAGGCAGCTACAGCAGAGCAGCTCAAACATGGCGTGTGGACAACCCTGGCAAACCCTCACAGAAATCCAGCAAGAGGGCGAGAACCTGCGGGTGGCTGTGGGGTTCTGTGGGTGCTTACCCAGGTTTGTCAGTGTTTTGTCACATCTTTTGCTCCTCTACCTGGGTCCAAAGCACCAAAGCACTGTGTGAACCACATCACCAGGAGTCCTGGGTTTGCAATTCCAAACACAGACATGTTACAACTGGAAAAGCCTTCCCCAGTTCTCTGGTGATCCCTGGCAGAAGCCAGACAGAAAATGATGCTTGTGTAGAAGTGAGTCCCTCCTGTTCTACTCCTAGAGTTGTATTCAGCCATAGGAATTTGACTGAGGGATCTACAGGAGAGAGGAAGACTACAAAAAGCCTTGGTTGGATCCTAGAAGCCCGTTACATGGACTGGTTTTCATGGAAAAAAACAACTCTGTCATTTTCTTGACATCAGAGGGTACAGAGGGTCTGTACATTTGTGTGTGTGAGACAGAGTGAGATCTGACAGTCTAACTATGATGTAATTTAAGTATTTTGGTACAGCAAAATGGAACAGAATTACTTTTCCTATTATCTTCCAAAAGTTATTGAAAATGATATGAAATATATTCTCAAGGAAAAAAAATGTCAAGTTTTTTTTTTAAATGCAATTTCTTTGGCAGTTTATTCATTCGTTTTTCATTCACCCTCCTTTACGTTGTGAAGGCTTTCTATTATGAAACATTCTGTGGAAAAAAAGGAACAAAAAAAAAGTATACTACTTCTTTAAAATATATTGCAAGAATCCTCATTTCCAGATTTTTATTGCAGCACTAGCTGGTATTCTTGCATGCAGTTTTGTAATTTATTCTGAACATTCCACTTAAACCTTTTTTCAATAGCATGATTTTATTAGAGTCAGCTCACTGGACTTTCCCAAAAAGGTATTTAAGATCAAATAAAACCAGTGCTTGGAAAAATATCATTACAATATGAAAGCAGTTACAAAAACATTAGTACTGCAAAGTTTTATTTCAAATGGCTGAGCCTGCTGTACCCCAGGTTATTGCACTTCTACTTCCTCAGACACACTCACTGGAAAAATGGGAAAAACTGTCATCTTAGCAGTTTTTACCTGTTTCTCAAAAAAAGCACCCAATTTATAGGGAGGCAGTGATTTTTTTCAGCACCACTGTTAATAAGAACAGCAAACCATCCTTTGTTCCTCCATTCCTTGGCTTTGCAGGGGATTGTTCTCCTCCTTGGAGAGGCTCCAGGGAGCTCAGTGATTCCCCAGAGAGAATGGATTTGGGGAAAATAGTGGCACGGAAGCGTGGCTCGGGAAGAAGGGTAAACCTGTGGCTGCTACACCCAAAAAAGGTTCATTTCAGCAATAAATGCAGGGTGATTGCACAGGTGCAATGGAGTACCACACCCTCTGGGCTCTCCCTACTCATCCCTGATGCTGCACAGCAGGGACGGTGCTGCGCCCCAATGCTCCCAATAACCCCCAGCACCATTCCCACTGGGAATGCAGCTGGAAATGCTCCCAGACCTGCGCCTCCCCACAGCCAGGCAGGCAGGGCAAATATTTGCCTTCTTCAGTTGTTATTTTCATTACAGAATCGCAGACTGGTTTGGGTTGGAAGGGACTTCAAGGATCATCATTCCAACCCCCTGCCATGGGCAGAGACGCTTTCCACTAGACCAAAAAGGGATCAAACAGGAGATAATTGATGGCTGGCACTGGTGGAACTGGAGTTCAGCCCCATCCTCCTTTGGTATCTTTGAATTTCACAGGATGCATTTTAAAAGAGGTATTTTTGGGGGGGTTCCTGCCTGTAACATCACTTTAAATATTAATGGTAGTCAAAAGAAAAAGACCCTTAAACTGAACTAAATTAAAATCTAATCTAGAGTATAAATGAAAATGAAGAGATAAATAAAGGAAATCTTGCTTGCTGTACCACCAGATTCTGTGCCACAGGATTTCATTTTCTGTTCTTTGTATTTAAATACTTATGTTTGTTTTATGGGGCAATTCTGAGGGGAAAGCAGTCATTTGAATAGTACCCCTTCTTTCCCCTTTTCCCAACTCTCTTCTAGGCTGTTTTTTCCCAAGCAGTGTGTGGAGCAAAGCAGCATCAACACACTTAAGTTTGAAGATTTGGTGCCATGTCTGGACTTTTAAATCCTCTTTTAAACTCGCAACTTACTGTTCATATTACTTTTCTAAGTAGAAATATGCTTAAAAAGTAAAGTCTTTATTGCTTCTTAAAAGGCGTAGTGCTCTGTGATAAATTCTCATATTTTGACTGTTAATATGTTTGAATGAAAATTATTTATACATTTTGGTGAGGTTGAATGGTTTTCATTTGATTGCTGCCTCTGGAAATGAAAGCAGAGTAGCAGGAAATTTCCATGTCATGCTGTGATGTATATCCAGATTATGAGCTGATTGTGCAGCAGATGAACACCAAGTAAAATCATTTGCATCAAACTGTGACAACTGCAATTCCTGACAAGGCCTCTTAGTTTTTTGGGCTATTATCATTGTACAAGAATATAATCTATTGACAGCAGGGCTGTTTAATACATTTAAAGGCAGACAGTGGAAGAAATCTTAACTGTTTTCATTCACCACTGCACAAGGGTGCAGATCAAAAGTGAATTATATTTAAAAATATGCATGTATGATGATAAGATGCATGACATTCATCAACCTGTTTAGTCATGGTTAAGCTGCACTGCTGAAGATCCAATATTACTGCCATATGTGGGCTGAAATAGAGACGTGAGACTGGAAATTAGATTATTGCCCAGCAGAAGTGAATAAACAGGGGAAGACATTCTTTCTTAATCTTTCTTAACCTTTCTTCTTGTTTTAAATCCTGCCCTTTTGTACTTTTAGAGGGGTGTTTTGTCTTAACGCAGATAAGCAAATTGAAACTTTTTAAGTCTGCAGGAGTTTTACTCCTTTTTCTGTGGCAAAAAAATCCCTGTTTTTTTTCTATACTAATAATAAAAAGGGTTGCCTATGTAGAACCTCTGATATCAGCTGGCTCTGGATCAGGATCCAAATAAATGCATTACATTTCCTATATCAGGTATGATTTTTTAAATTATTTGGGTAATTAATTAAGGTATTAAAAGAGATAATTGAGGGACAAACTATCTAATTGTAAAAAAACCATATTTTTGTGCTTTTTACAAAATGCTGCAATCCCCTCCAAGGTTCAGGGTAAGTAATTCTTGATCTCCTTGTTTTTTGGAGCCTGGACAGTACAGGCAAACCTGAACATTTTACCATAGAGGGAAGAATTTAATCATATTTGTTTTGTTATTTGATCCAGCATTAACAATGAGCAAAGACGGAATAATTAAAAAGTGCTAATTGTTAAAAATCTACTTTCTTGACTTCTGCTTGCACTCAGCATTTCCCCCCAAGGTAAAACAAGGTGCTCAGATCGCACATCTACAGGTGTTGGAGGGGGTGTGAAAAAGCAGGAAAATTATTATTTCCAGGATCTTCAATAACATTCCAAAAGTTGACACCATAATATGATTCCCACAGTGAAGGCAGGAGATTCCCATCCCATCCAGCGATGGCTGGATACACCCAAATTTTCATTAGTGCACTGTTGTGTCAGAAAACTCAGGGAAGGCAAAGGACTAAAATTCCTGGATTCTTTTTCCCTTCAGTTTTGACTTGTTGGTGCAACACCAGTCACTGAGCTAAACTTTGTCAGTCCCCTCATGATCAAGGGGAAATATGCAGTATTTCTTACCTCCCTGGGCTGTCAGCAGGGTTGGTTGGTGGGATAAAGGCACTCCTGGTGTGATATGGAAGGAGCAGTTGCTCTGCAGCCACCTCAGTTCAGATTCCCATTGGAAGTCCATTCCTGCCTTTGCCTGCACTTCCTGAGGAGTAAAGTGGGCTCTGGAGATCCCAGTGGGATGTTGTAAACTGTAAAAATCAAGAGAAATAAAGAAAAGATGACCAACAATGATACAAATGTAGTTTTCTACAGAAACCCAAGAAATGGTCCTAATGACCTGCCCTGCCACTATGCAAATTCTATTAAAATGGAATTAAATTGCATTAAAACTAACTCCTGTTTTGCTTCACCAAACTCTTCAAATATATCTGTAGTTTCATCTATCTGCACAGTGTTGAGGATAATGATAAAAAGGGGTAATTTTTCAGTGAATAGGAAGGTATATCAGTCCTGCTTCAATAAAAGGGGGAAAAATGTTTGACTGAAACAAGGAACTTTTACCTGTGTTCATTTTGGTGGTAGAGAAAAACATGAATAAATGGTTATGGACAATTGGGGTTTGTATCATCCAAAAATAAAGAATTCTTCTGTGCGTTATCAGACTTCTACCTTCACCTAGAGAATGTTTTCTTGCCAACAAACACCATATTACTTCTTGGTACCAAACTGCTGTTTTTTCCACTGTAGATGCTCACACTTGTTTTATCAGTGCTCAGGCAATATAAGGTTTCTGGTTCTAATATTACACAAACCTACAATAAGCATGAGAATGCCAAAAAATATCTCATTGCCATTAAAAGGTGTGTTTTTCCAGTGTTCAGCCTATTTCACTTAGGTGAAATACCTTCAGTTTTGTTACCATTATTTATTCACCTGAGACCAAAATTCAGCTCTGTGGGTTGGAAGGATGACACACAGAGCATGGAAAACCTCTGGACTCAAAGGGGTTTTTTTTTCCCCCTAATATCTGAGTTATTGCCCCAATTCTGCCTCTGGAGAAGGCGACACCCAGCCAGTCCCGCCTTGGGATGACACTGGCATGGAGCTACAACCCAGGGCAAGGCTGGAGTGCTCCAGAACATTCCCATCTCCTGGATGGAGTTTTCTGGTGCTTTATTTTGACATTGGAGAGGTTGCTGTGTCGATAACTAAGCATCAACCATTTGGGGGTCTTTCAAATGTCAGCCCAGCGCTGATATGAAATCAAATCTGGTTTTATTGGATCCTCCTGATCCACCAGAGAAAACCTGGAGATTAAAAAGTTATCAGGTTTATGATGTCGTCCTTTTTGGAGCTGAGGAGCAGCTGTTGCTACATAACAGCTCTGAGCATGATGAACATTTTGGGAGAAGGGGTAATTTTTAAATAAAAAAAAGGAATGTAACTATTCTGGAAGAAAATCTGGCCACTGACTTCCTCTGACATGTGGAATAGGCTGTGATAGTTTTTTTGGGGACCGCACGATGCAAAGTAGAAGGAAGCTGGTAATAAGCAACTTGGCATTTATTCTTTATGGAGGAATATTTGTTCCTCAAAGTCAGACTATGTGGAATATTAGCATTTGAATAAATTATTCAGCACTTTCTAGAGAACGCAAGGGGAAAAAATCTTTGCAGCATTATAACATGACAATCTACAGGGGAGCAGAAAAAGAAGGCTGTCATTTTTTCTTCAATTACAAAAGGCAAATATTTATTATTTATAAGTATTCGCCTTGTATAGGCTTAAATGTTATTTATGAACCTGTTGCATAGTGATTTTCAATGTAACTCATTATTTTTAGCCTTAGGGTGTTGTAAAGGAGCATGGATATATTTAATGACACTCTGCTAGTCAGCGCAATTACACTGTAATCATTATGTAAAATGTGCTATTAATTAAACCAATTTCTAGTTAGAACATTCTCTTCTGCAGGGCTTAATCTTAATCTCTGGCAATCTTTCTCTCTGTTTTTCACCCATTAATTATATGATTACTTTTTAAGTTACGTATGATAAAATATGTTTTTATTTTTAAGCTTAATATGCTCAATTATTTGTATTTATCAAGCCATTTGCCTGAATTATTGAAAAGGCTTTATTTGCCAAACAAAAGGAAAGAAAAAAGAAACATAACATGAAGTAGTTCTCTGGAACTCAACAGCAGTTTGATGGTTTGCAATTGCTTCTGATCTGCTCTTTAGATGTTCTAAGGCTGAATTTAATTTTCAGTTCAGAAACATCTCATCTTCAGTCTTCTCTTTTTATCCTAATTACTGCACAGAAGTCTACACTTATTTTTAAATGCTTCATTTATACACAGAGGCAATTTCCTGTATTTTACCCCTTTTTTTTTTTTAAATGTAGTTTTACTAAAACATTGCTCAGTCTAAATGTAGTTGACTTGAACACCAACCAAATAATTAATATTAAGACATTATGGTGTTTTTTCAGCTACAAATTAATAGTGTTAACAATTCTAGTTAAAATAATTGCATCTAAATGTCTACTCTATTTTAGAAAAGGGAAAAATCACCTAATTTTCAAGTCATCCTTGCTCTGCTCTGCAATGACCCCTTGTGGAAAAAACACTTGAAAAGAGGAGGAATCATCTGTGAAGTCTCTGTATATTCCCTGGAAATTCAATGTTTCCTTCTTGCCAAGAGTGATGGTGAGGGATTATGGACTAATAAGGCTGAAAAGCATTGGATAATTTTTTTCTGAAGTCCCAAGCTTTTGGGAGCTCTTCAATTCAGGGGCTCCAGGGTAGCATCTCTCTTGCAGCCTCCCAAGGCAGTTCCTCCTCAACCTCACCTCGTCGTGCTGCTGTGTGTGAAACCATCTCTCCTGCTCAGCCTTTGCTGGAGAACTTCCAAGGGATGGTGTAAAACAGAAGTATTTATTTATAATACCCCACCCCACTCTGGATTTGCACCTGGGAGGAACAGGCCCCTACATGGTGTGGGAGCTGCCTCATCCTGTCCCTTCTGCCAAGGTTGTCACCTGCTCCAGCAGACAGGAGGCAGATGGCCAAGCATCACATAATCATCAGTCTCATCCAGCCAGTGCATCCACATGTATCCAGCACATTGTCACTGTGCTAAGAGGTTCCCAGGGCCCTCTTCCCAAAAGAACAGCACCCTCTGTGCTCTGGCTTTAATTAGGGGAGTAAAAACCTCTGGGGAAAGTGTTCCCCAGCCAGTTAATAAGGTTTTGCGGTTTGGGGCAGCCAGAGAAAACCAGGATTGGAAGGTGGAAAGAGGACTTCAGGTACCATGTCTCTCATTCTGGAATTTTTCTTAGGCTCCCAAAAAAAGCAAGATGTGCTACCTCCTCTGACACTGCCCAGCCCCAGTTTGTTGCCTTCTCTGGCACAGCTCCAGTAGTTTTGGGCTGCTCTTGTCTGTGGCACCCCAACAGTCCCAGCTCAGCCAGAGCAGGGTCCAGGGGCTGCTCAGACACAGCTCCCCATGGGCACTCGGTGGTTTTGCTGTTTGTACAGAACTCCAGCACCAGCTGGAAATCCCTACAAGACCCATTATGGCATTTACTGCTTTCTTGGTGTTGCCTGAGGTAAGAAAAGCAGATGCAAGGGAAAGGAGGGGTCAGTCCCGACCTACCTTGTTATATCCACAGGGCAGCACCACACCAAATGTGCCCAATAACAGGGGCCATAAACTCTGTAATGGAAAAGTAGGAATTAGGACTTTGGGGCACAGTGCAAAGCCACTGCCCATCTCCCCAGCACAAACCTGCCCACCTTCAGTCTCATCATACACAAATACACGTACGAGTAGGAAAATATATAAGAATAATGTCTACAGATAGTCCGTAACATAAATAGAAAAGGGATCATGAGGTGAGGTCTCCTCAGGGATCCCACTGTACATTCCAGCAGCGTTATCCTCTGTGCTCAGGGTGCAAGAATCAGACAGTGGAGCATGTGTATTCCTGACAATTCTCCTTTCCCCATTGTTAAGTTTGTTTTTAGGCTGCTCTTCACTGGATGAGCCCAGCCCTTTCTCACAGAGAGCTCCTGGATCTGGCAGCAGGTACCTCGCAAAGAGTCCCTGGCGAACAGTTCCCTGCAACTCTATTTTTAATATACATTGCTGACCCTAATGATGCTCTATTGAGATGAGGGCAAGGAATGTCTGATCAAGTGGAGATTAATTTTTGACTGTGCTGTCTGGAAATGCATGAAAATGCACTCCTTTTTCTATTTAGACTCACAGGATGCTTTGATTGATTGACTAGTTTACAAATGAAGGTGATAAAATTAGGTTGAAGACCACATACATTTCTTAAAATGAGTCTGGCTGGTCGTGGAGACAATGAGGTTTGGACAGATTGTATTGCTGGTTTAGGCAATCTTCTGAACATGTCAAGATTTATAGACCTGTACTGTAATGTTACAATTGCAGCTCACTGATATAGGTTTCTTTGCAAATTCTTTCCCATTTTATTTGAAAAAGGCCATTAGAGAGTTATAGACTATTGAAAAAGCTTTTTCTTTGCTAACCCTTAATAAACTCTTCCAAACAAGGACTACTGCATTTTTGTATTAAATTTAGACCAAAATCTATAAAACATGTTCTCCCAGGTTTGGATAATTTGATTATTATTATCTAAATGGAGTTACGGTTCCTATTGGCTTGCAGTAGCATATACAGTAAATAAAAGGTAAGTTAAGGTTTGTACAAGATCTTAGGACACTGAGGATTTTTCACTCTTCATTTGGATTACTGGATTTTGGGAATGGGAAGTATATTTCCCCAGGTTGAGGAATTATAAAAATAAAATCCTCATAATGTAGTGCTGAAATTAATGTTGCATTGAACTAGAAACAAATTACTATTAACATTTCTTTATTCTTATTGTTGCACAAATACCCACAGAAGCCTTGGGATTTTCTTAATAAAACAGACAAGGTTTACCAAACAAATGAAAACAGACGACGATGGGTTTCATGCAAAATTAAAACCCATGATGACATTAAAAATCATTACAAGAGAAGAGCAATAGATAAGATATCAAAGCTCTTTATGAATTAATAATAAATCCTATTTTATACATTTTGCCGTCAGACTAATGTTATCCAAGAACTTTGTCAGCGATGTCCTAGAGAGGGGGCCTGGGTATGTTTAAAATGGGAGCTCCTGGATTTTGTTTTCACAAAAAAATCCACCAAATATGTGATGCTTCCGTGTGTTGGAGTGCTTGAGGACTGGGAAGGCAGATCAAGGTTTAATATAGATGGCTCTCAGGACATCAATAAATATCATAAATACAGAGCTCAGCATGTCCTGTCTCTGGGAGAGGGGTGAGGATGCCCCAACATGGAGCAAGACCAGCTCCCTTTCCTGCTGTGAAATAGGGTGTAAAGCTGTGGGAGCAGCAGAAGCATTTTAGGGGTGGGAGCCTCAAGGGAAATGCTGGATGCACCATGACCCCATTAGGCAGATGAAAGAGGCTGCTTTAATAAAAGCCCTGTGGGAGCATCTCCACCTCCCACAGAAGCTCAGAGGTAGGAGGACCAAACGCCCGTGAGCCTCCCTCCTTCCCTGGGCTGCCAAAAATACATCCTTTGTTGGGGTACGGCATCAAATCCCAACTCCATGAGCCTCAAGGGCAGGCTCCTTCCTCACCCAGCAGTTCCACACTCCAGGCTTTGGCAGAGCTCCTCATTTCACCACCTCCTCAGGATCTGCCAGATTTTCACTTAATTTACCTGTGCCTTCTGGTGAAGGTATTTGCCTAAAGGGGGGATTGGCCTTTCCCCAACCTAAGCACAGCATCCCTTCCTTCAAAGTCCAGCCTTAAAACCCAATGCTAATGGGGATTTGGGAAGGTGAGGATCACAAATCAGGGTAAAGATGCAGCCTGCAGCAGTGGGGCAGGAGGGACACAGCCAGGCACAGTCCCCACACTGCTTCTCTGCCTGTAGGTGTTGAGTTTGGGATTCTCAGTTGTCAAGGGAAGAGCTGCGAGGGGAGGAGCGGTGGGAGATGTGCCTGGGAAGTTCCCAATGCCAAAACATCTCTCATTTAACACTGGGATGTCAACAGCTGATGCTTCTCCAACGGTCCTCATCTTGCAGCCAGCCCTGCACAGCTCGTGGGATGCTGTTCTGTGGTTTATGTTTCAACCAGTCAATGTGTGCTTTCTCTTATTCTGCTGATTTTAAAAATATTTTAAAAGAAATTTGCTATAAGAAGAAAACAATAAATACATTAAATCTGAAATTGGCTGGCTACTAAAGACCCAGTGACTGTGTGGATTGTTTTTCTGTGGGGCTCTGATAACTTAAATAAAGGTTATTATAAGATGGGATTTCTCAGGCTGATGGACCAACCATATTCCGAGCTTTGCACCCTGCTGCAGATGGTCAGTGATGATTTTTAATATAAATAACCCCCTGTCCACTGAGGAAAAATTAGCCTGAAGCGGTAGGACGAATGCCCTCTAAATCTAATGCTAAATTTCTGATCACAGTCAACCTAATTTTCTGTTCTTTGCTTAAAAAAATACATTGCCTATTAAAAACACAACATTAAAGCAGAAGAAAAGAAAAGCCTGCAAATCAGAAAGAACTTTGATATTCCTGGCTTAAACATGATTACTTCACTCTATCTATTCTAATGCACTTGAAAGCAGGTTTACCCTCCTCCCCACCCACCATAATGGGAGCGACTCCTGTGATAGCTGTAAATGGTTTCTAGGAATGTCTGAAATCTTCCAGCAGAGGTTTTTAAAGGTTTAGCTATGTTTGAAATCCAGCTATTTTTCAATCTCCCAAGCCAGCCAATCCAGGTGCCTGTTAGTCTACAAGTGTCTGCCATCTTTCTCTGATTGTCAGTGGGAATAGACTGATGGATCACTTCCCTGTGTCACTGCTCTGGACTGGTGACAATCAGGGAAATGATTGTGTCTGCCTCTACACATATCTGTAATTGATTGCCTAAACCCTAAGACTCTCTTTCCCAGTTGATATGATGGAACATTGGACTGAAATCACTCTCGATGAGGAGGAGTCAGGACCATTTGTTATTTACTTCTTTCCTTGTGCCTTCCTTCTCCCCTGCTGGAATTGTCCCCCAAGAACACATTATGGTAATCACACAGAATGTATGTATAGGAATCAATCAAAGGCAGAGCCGTCACAAGAGTTATGACATTACAAAGTCTGTTTGTAACTTTTGATTTATGGAAGATTTTCTGGTTTATAAATTGAGAGTGAGGCATGTTGGGATGGCTTAACCCTTGAACTCCTCAGTGAGGATAAAAAAGCAGGGGAAAAGGAGAATTAATGCAGAATGGGCAGAGCCAAGCTTCCCTTATTTACTCATAATCACCTGACTATGAAATGAGACTAATGTTATTTGCTTCATATTTCCAGCCTGTAAATGTTTTTGTATGAAAGAAAAATGCTTTACAGGAAAACAAATAAATACAAATCCTGCAAGAAACCTTTATAATCGAAGGCTATGAGCTGCTCAGACTACACATATGCTTAATTTTTGTGCTGTGGCATCCGGCAGCCGTCCATCCCTGTTCCCCAAAACATATGCTTAACTTCAGCTCTGAGCCTTCATCTTATGGAACTCAATGGGTTTTAAGCACACACTTATCTTTAGAGTTTAGGAGCTTTGCTAATACTGATGAACTTAAACATCTGCTTCCTGTCACTTTGCTTTTCACCTCTGCATGGTCCCACAGCCTTCAGGTCTGAGACCTGGTTTTTAACTGTGCAGACATGGACAGAAAATAAAGGCTTAAATGTATATATAGTATGTTAAATTAATGATACAAAGGTGTAGAAAATACATATTCGACCGCTCACATGATTATTTACATCTCAGGAGATGTGTGTATGAGTTAATGAATGGCTCAGGGTATATGAGAAAAATATTTATATGTATCCTTTATTCTTACATATACTTATTGTCTTCCCCAGTCTGAATATCTGCACTACCCTTTTAATGTTTTAAACATATTATTTTGGGTTTTAAAAGTATATTTGGAAACTCTGAGCCCCTACCACATCTCTATCTACCACTAACCCTTCCTCTTTCAGAACTTCCCCCCATCACCTCATTTCTACTTGAATATGCCCCTTTGCTACTCTGCTTTAATTTCTGATACGATGCTTTCCGAGATAAGCAGTTGTTTTGCAGAGAAAAAATTGTTTTTCCATGACACTTTGCTTGAATGCATCCTCATAAAACAAGCTGTGTTAAATAGCTGGTATGTTCTACTTGGGAATGAATTGCAGTGGAGTGTGCAAGAGCTTCCGAGTGTGTGGATACAAAGGTCAAGTTCTCCAGAAATGTAGGACACTGATGTGCTGCTAAGACATTGAAGATCTTGTATTTAAATCAGATACAAAACTACATTCTACGCTCATGGAAAACATTATAGAAGGTGCTTTTTTTGATTCTTTACTTCGTGGGATGTATTAAAAACACTGGAAAAATCTATGGCTGGAAAGATGAGCGGGACATCCATCATTTTTTATGTGGGACATTGTAGCTTTTACCACTTAAAATGTTTAGAGGGCCCTCAGAACAGCCAAAGGGACAGAGTGGAGAGAGCAGCACTTCCACTCCTTGGAAAGGCTTTGGAAAGTGTTTAGGGCGAAGCTGGTACAAAGAGGTAAATCACCAGAGTGAACCCACATCGCACTAAATTCCAGGTATAAATTTGGAGCTGCTTCATGTGACTTCAGTAGGATTAGAGTTTTATTTTTGTTATTTACTGTGGCAACAACTTAGAGCTTTAGCCAATGCCCAGACCCCATTGTGCCCAGAGCTGGATGAAACACTACAAAGAGGCTCCTCAAAGAGAGTCCCAAAACCTGTGGGTTGCTGTAGAACAACTCCAGCTTTAAAAGTCACTCCAAGAGCAGAATTTATCTTATCCCACATCCAAAGTTGCATAATTTTCAAATATTTACCTGATAATCTTCACTATATAATACATTTAGCCATTCTGCTGACAGCTGTACTCATTTTATTGGCTAATGGCTAAAAGAAATCAGGTTTTCTTTTTAATAGCACAGCAGTCCTTCTTTGCTTAATCTACTCCTTCAGCTTCAAACTGAAAGCTAATCAGATTGCAGATCCCACTGGGCACACTCTGTGATTTTTTTTAATACATTAGGAAACCTCTAGCACTATCACTGGAAAACTCAAAAAACCATTTAAAAACAAAAAAAAGAGGGATAAATGAAAATGTTATGAACCTGGAAATGTTAATTAAGTAATTTTTAAAGAAAAGGCTTTTGATTCAGAATAAAATGCCATGTCACTTATTAAGAGTTAACATTTTTCCCTCTACAAAAAGGTTCAACAAAGAAATCAGAACCATTAAAAAATTTAAGCAATACAAATGGATGCTATGAAGTTCTACTGTAAACTGTTACAGACAAGTTAAGTATGAAATAAAGGCTTAGTGGAGTATTTTTATTCATATCCCTGTGTCAGGATATCACCTTTGATCTTTTATAGGCCTTTCTCAGCCTCATGGACGATGATTCAACTTCTTTCCCATCATCATTATTTTTATCCTTCTTAGAGATGCACTTGAACCAAAAACCCATACCAAATTCAGAAATATTAATATTTTCCAAGTCTAAGGTTTGATTTGGATCTAAATTTTGCCAAACTGACACAAGTTACATATAATTATCCACAACAGTTCTTTGGATCCAAGCCCTGATGAAGATACACTTATGATCTTGATTTTACTGACTGGTCAATATTTAATACTTAGAAAAAAGTAATCAGATGTTGAAGGTTGACAGACTTTATGAAAGGTAAGAAAACCATGGCAGGATTTTTTCACTGACAATGGACAGAAAGCACTAAACTCCAAATCCTATAGGGCAGTGGTTCTCAGCAGCAGGTAACTCCAGAAACCTCCACATCTCTGTGACTGTCCTGTGCCTTTGCTTCATTCCCTGTGGATCAGAGGTAGTGACAGTGGTTCTTGGTTGCAGCAGGAATGTTCCTGAGCACTCCATCTGAGTGAACACCACCCAGTGCCCACACAGTGCCTTTCCTTTTGCTGGATGAGCTTTGAGGTTCTGGGAGGCAGATCATGAATAATTAAGGTTGTTACCAGAATGATTCTGGTACTGTAAGGGCTTCTGGAGCCTAAAAATACAAAAGAACAAATCTCATCTCCCTAAAGCACCTTAACAGAGGGTCCTTCTCCTGTTTCCTTTGATTCTTCCCAGTAGCACATACATAAACTCCTGGATAGCCTTCCCTGGTTCAGGGAGCCAAACAGACAACCAGGGATTCAGCATCTTGGGCAAAAGCCCCTGATCAATGATGTGCCACATCCTCATACAAGTCCTGGAAACACTTTGAAAAATGAGCCCTTTGTCCAGATACAAACTAATAAAAAAATAAGGTCCAGAAAAAACAATTGTATCAGGATCAGTAAACAAAACTGCAACAACAGAATAATTTGCTTGGTGCAGGTACAACATTGTCAGAGTATTAACCAGAGTATTTCCTCTTCTGTAGCCTGTGATCAGGACACTGCTACAACCCACAGAATAGAGGAGCTGCTCTCTGTGATATTTCATTTTTTTTGTTAGCTTGGGGTAGTAATGAACAAGTCACAGCCAAGTGAATTAATCTCTCTGGCTCTCCAGAAATGAAACTTCATGTACAGCAATTTGGGCTTCATTGCTTTTTCACTGTGCCCTTTCTCTAAGATTCTTCATAAAAAAGTAAAATTAAATTAAAACCAATGGAAAGTGTGTTTTAACCACTCCAAAAATGCTCGTAGATTTTCCATTAGGCACACACACATTCCAGCACATGTAAGATGAGGCGTCCGTGGTGAGCATATTGTGTCGTTTAGACTTATCCAAACAGAACCCACGTGCTGAATTAACCTCCCCAGCTGGTTATTCAGTATATGTGGGGTCTGATTGTGGCCATGGCAAACTGTCACTTATTGGAACACCACCAGAAGCACCATGAATTACTCTCAGCATTAAGACATGCTCAGGTAGTGCAACCAAAAATAACTCTTGATCCCTTGACCAGATTTGAGACAGCACCAAAAGCCCTTCAGACTTTTGCTTCTTATGCCCCACCTGTTGCTTGGTATTTTTGTGTCTGGGTTTTTTTTCAATTTCATTTCTTCTTCTGGTATGTCTATGGAAAATTTAATTGCTCCCCACTCAACAGATCATTTAAGCCCCCACTTACCTGTAAACATGTGAATCATCCTGTTAAGCACATCCTAAATTCCAGTTGCTTGAATGTACTTTGATTTAAGCCCTGATCACCACAGAATAGGAAATGTATATTTTAGTAGTTAGTTAGATCAATTAACCCTCATTGAACCAACTGGTGCTTCATCAACATAAAGCAAATATAACAAATATCTCCAGAGCCCTACTGTATATTGAGTACATGCCAATTAATTAAAAACGTGGTATTAGCAGTTTACCAATGATGGCATAAATATGTATCTATTACATCACTGTTAATCTCTGTAAATATGTTTTTAGTAAGCTCATGGTATTTAGTCAGCATACAATAACTGTCTCATTAAGCTTAAATTAAATGCATGGTTAAGCATATTAAAAACGCTTAATTTAAAACCTTGCCAACATTCTTCATATTGGGTTCTATGTGGCCATAGTTCCTCAGGATTGAAGGTGACTGCCCAAGTTTGGAGAAATCACTGGCCCTGTGACTTCCTTCTCAGTGTCCACTAAGAGTCTGAGTAATTTAATGCTATAATTTTCTAAAACAGAGCCACTCAACCCATGTAAAAGAGACTAAGTTTTATTTACAGGCAAAAATACTCATATGCCAAAGCTCTCTGAGAAGATAAAATGTTTTTCAAAAAATCAAACAGAGGCTCTAATAAAAAAATAAAAAGTAAAAGAGGAAAAAGGCCTCTGTTGGAATAACAATAAAGAGAACGTTGCTGTACATGATTTTTCATTTATGGATAGCTGGAGACATTAATATACCTGCCTATGGCTTGTGCATTGCTATTCCCAGCTATGCAGGGAGGTGATTTACAGCCCCAGCCTGCTGTGCTGCCCCAGCTCCCTGAGTGTGTCCGTGGGCTGGCTGGTGATGGATCCATCGGGATCGTGCCGGATGGTGCCAGAGCCGGGTGACCTGGGAATGTTGGGGTTTGTGTACCCAGCAAACCAATCCCAGCCAGAGACAGCGACAGCTGAAGCTTTTACTGCTCTTTAAGTTCCCTCTTCGACTCCCTGGGTAACTGGTTATATCACACAAGTTGTATAAAACACACATTAAACAGCAACTAAATCAAGAGTTTCCACGATTTTTCCTAAAGCAATGAAATTCAGGGTAAACCTGCACTGTGCATGGAGATCACCACCTGGAGAGCAGAGCTCTTCATTTCACACCTTGCCTTCCCCAATGGAACTGGAATGAAGTGGTGTGTTTTATTCATTTTACTATTTCCTGCACTATTTATATTGGCATTTAGAAAACACACCTCAGGAAATTCAAATTTACAACAATTCTTGGCACTTCTGTACCACCATCCATGTAATGAGCTCCAAAGGCTTTACGAACTTGGCTGCTCTTAAACCTTATATTCTGCACTTTAAGCCTTATGTTCTGCACTGGACTGTTCATAATAATATATGTAAGAATAAATAGCTCCAGGAGTGATCCTCAGGGCAACTCCAATAGGTGCAGAGACTGAGGGACAGACAAGTTAAATGGCCACATGTCAGAAAAGCTCTGTCATTTTGATGTTTACAACCAACACCAGCAGAAGATACAGCTCTGCTCCCCCCTGGAAATCAGGCTTCACGAAAGGTTTTCACATATTTTTGTGTGATGTTTGTGAGAAGTGCAGATTTGGGATTTTTGTGTCTGGGCTTTCCTCCTGAGAACATCCTTGGTGCCAGCAAAGCTGGCTGACTCTGGACTGTTCCTGCTGGAGGGATCATCACAAACATCTGGCTGCACATTTGGCACCTGCTGGACATTCAGACTGGTTGTCTTTGCTTATGTTTTTAATAAAATACTTTGGAAGGCATCACGAAATTAAAGGGAGTTATCTTGCTGAATTTCTCATCCACAGCCTCTATTTGCTTTCCAGTTGTATGACTTTGAATTTCCAAATTTTGTGATATTTCACCTTTTTCTTCACTGATAAGGCATAAAATTTCAAAATCTGCTTCCCTGCAATGTGGTTCCTGTTCTCAGCTGAGGCTGACGTGGTCTGTGAAGTTCATGAAGCTCTGCAGCCTCTGAACAGATTTGGACTGATTCCTGCTCTATTACAGGAGTCTGAGCAAGCTGAGTTTTCTAGGAGTCCAAATTTCATTGTAAATGCTGTGTACTCCTTAGTTCAACTTAATCCACTTTGATATTCTACTTCTTCCAAGCCCATTGACTTGTTATTCTTTAAAACATTAAATACAAGGTGTCTTTAAGCAGGATGATGAAGTCAACTGGATGATGGATGGACAAGCAGACAGCTGGATGAGAACCACTTGAGAATTGAAATTCTTACTAGGATCAGTTAATTCTGATAATTTGAAGTCGTTCAAAGCAGAGATTAGGGTTTCAGTTTGATACTGTAAAGTTTACCTTCTGCTTTTTGTGAAAAATATCAGAGAAGAAAGAAAAAACACACAAGGAAGTGCAGCCAAAATAGAAACAGGAAATGCTGTAAAAAACAGAAAAGGGAATGAAAAGGAGAATTAAGATAGGACAAAAGTTAACATTTTTATGGAGCAGATTTTTGTAACAACTCAATCTTTTTTTATTATTTTTACTTCTAGAAAAAGAAGTAGCAATGAAATAATAATTTTTCCTCTTTAGAGGAAAAGATATGTAAATGAAGGACAGAGTGTTTTTGAATCAAACAAATACCATGAAACTGAAGAGTAACTAGAACAGTTTGTAGCCATTTCCGTGTGCTGTGTTTGCATCTCCTCAGCTCATGTTACAGACAGTGCACTGACAATTCCCTGCCTTTTTCCTTGGAGTTTCCCTTCTCAGTGGTGCTCAGGAAAGGAAGAACGCTGAGTTTCAGTGCTGGGCCTGTGGCCTTGATTCCCGCCCATTCCAAGAGGATAAATTGGAATCAGCGGTTTCTCAGTTGCAGCAGCAGATTCAGCACATCCCTCTAAAATCCTTCTGTGTTTCAGTACCTGAAGGGGACAAACTCCATTTCACAACCAGAATCAGCTGAAGGGTCTGGTGGGGGACAGGAATGCCAGCAGTGCTCCCACTTCCGTATATATTATTTTTGTAAATCTGAGGTGCAAATTGTTTGTGGAATCTCAATTACACCCCTTATAATATTGTCATGTGCAATCAGCTCACTATGAAAACAGGGCTTTCAAAGGGTAAGAAAATCATTTGAACTTGTGATCTGGAATGGATTTGAATATTCAGATAAGGTCAGTGGTCAGAGCAGGGGTGACAGCTGCGCTCAATAAACAGGTTCAGCGAGACAAAATCTTTGTATCTGTGTGGGAACAGCCTGGAGAAGGGAGGTTCTCAGGAGGCATCTGGGAGATTAAATTGAGCTGCATCACCACTTTATTTCCAGGGTGTTTAAGGTATGATGGAAGCCTTTAGTGTGGCCACCAGGCCAGGATGCTGATCCTGCTGACGGTGCCACCACGGTGCCACTGGGTCAGATGTTGTGCTCTGCTGTGAATACGGGGCTGAGGGAGAGCCACAAATGGTTTGGGCTTCCTGCTGTTTGACTTCTGGAGACTTGAACAAAGCTATCTCTAACAAAAATGGCAAGTGGTTCTGATGTTCCCAGTTCCTGAGTTCTCATGACAACTCTTTAGAGTCTGATAATCACAAAAAGCTGAGACCTTGGTTCTGGCAATAAGGGTCCTTCATGTCACATCTGAGCACCCAAAAATAGGGCACCCAGCACTACTAATAATATTTTAACATCATGGCTTCCCTTCCAACATCAGTCTCCTAATTAACTATAAACCACAGCACTGCTGGAAATCCACTGGTAAGCATGAGCAGAACAGTTAAGATCACACTTAAGAAGCTAAGGATGATTAACCTTTGCCTAGGTTATAAAATGGCCCATTTACGAACTGTTGCTACTGAATATATCACCTTGATATCCATTGGATTATCGAGTGAGAACTTATACATGATGTTTGGGATGATGATATATGTGTGGTTACAAACTGTTTATGAGAAGTGGAAAAGCCAATAAAAGATTAATGCAGATTTAAATAGATTTTTCCTCTTCGCCTTTTCCTGGGTTAATTCATGCACAGGTAAGTCAGCTTTCATACACTTTAGAAAGGCATCACCTTTGTAGTTGTACTAAGAGACATCCTGCTGGTGCTATCAATCAAATTACATTGGGTCCAAGTGGTGACATTTAGTTTTTATCTGCATTTCCACAATTCCTTTGTTTTCACAAGTTCAGAGTGAACTTTCCTGAAAGCCACTGAGAACAGGTTTTCAGCCTAAATTCAATTTCCTCCATAGGCAGTTTTTAAAGACAAGATCCTTAATTTTCTGAGCCAAAGCTGTGGTTTCAGCCTGTAAACACCTTTGTTTCAGTGCAACTTGAACAGATACATATTTACCTGCCACGGGTGTTAGACTTGAGGTAACAGCAAAATTTTGACTTTTGGGTTAAACCTGCCAGGACTGGGAGCCCAATCCTGCCCCTGCCACTGACCTGGATGAACTTGTGCAGCATGAACTGCACTATCCAGGAGAACAGACTCCTACTTTGTTCTTGCCCCCAAGGGCTCTATTTCATAAGAGAACTAATTCCTCCCAGTACAAAATAAAACCAAAACAGGATAATGATGGCACTGGGATGCTCAGGTGAGATTTCCAGTTCTTCCAAAGTTCAGGAAGGTGGCTGAAAGGGGAGATTTTGGTTCAGCCCCATCTCTGCTAATATGTACAGCCTTAAAGCCTAAAGACAAGACAGTCTTCTTTCAAATTTACAACAGCCTGTGTTTAAAAACCTGACAAACCCAAAATGGGCTCTCCATAAACCATAGTGGCACAACTCGTGCAGCTGTAATGTAGGTTGTGTCAGCATTTCCATTATACTGTACACTGCTATTTTTCAGCGGTTTAGATCTTGGCTATAAAAATCCACCTGGGCTTGAGAGTTGGCAAGTTGGAATTTCAGCAGGGGGATTAATTTTTTCAACTGAATTTGAAAAATAAATTCCTTTAAAACTCCAGAGAGCTCAGAAAAAACTATGCTTGAGGATGCTTCTGTTTTCTACAGTTTCATTAATATTTTTCAAATTTCATTGGTATTTTTACTCCCTGCTTTAAATCTCAATAGGTAGATTCATTTTGTCTGGAATTCCATCCATCTTTGTAGCTTCACATCTAAAATTATTCTGGTCCCATTCTATTTATATATATAAATATTTTTTTCTACTGATTTTTTTGGCACATCCCTTATCCTGTTTCTAAACAGACAGAAGTGATCCACAGGATTGTCTGCTCTGTGCTTTCCTCAAAGCTGGCAGTCTCTGGAATTACAGTATTTCCCATATTTTCACATTTTTTCCTGTATTATTTGCAGACACAGACAGTAAAACTGCTCCCCAAAGCCTGTGGTTGTCAGATGCCTCTGTGGATCTGCTAAAACCTGGTCGTCCAGCTCCCATCACCAATACACCACCTCGACAGACATACAAAGATATCAACAACTGTTCTTGCCTGGAAGCAGCCACCTCTGGATTTGCTGCTCTTTGTGTGCCTAACTGTAAGTTTTTGTGAGTTTTGCCATTTTTTTCGTTATTAGTCCTTTCTGTTTTAATGATACCTCTATTCATAAGTGCTTGATTAGAGATGTATGGAGGGAACCACAATGTAAATACACAGAATAAAATTATCTCTTTTAATAAAAAGGTCACATTTCACACCAATCACCCCTAATTACTATGCACAAATTAGGAATTTTGAAAATATTCCTCCATTTATAATGTAAAATCCAAACAGCCTCTTGGCAGAGCTGTGATCTTTATGACTTACTATGCTTCTAAATCCCACCCTTCAATTTTAGAACAACTAAGATGCTACAGTTCATACCTTCCATTAGATTAATATTTGTGCTTGATTTTGGAACTACCAGCGTGAGGATATTTCATTTAGATGAAGGCTCTAACTCTACTTTTCCCTTCAGCAGACTCCAATAACTCCTACCAGTGCTGCAGGTGTGGAAGTGAAGGATTGCTCTGTGGAACTCCTGCTGCCGAGGTCTCCACTGAGCCCTGGCACAATTAAATCCACTGTGCAAGGTCAGGATTTTGTCTCCAAGGCTGGAAGAGACGAGTCAGCAGAAACTCTTCCAGGCTGTGATAGCAGCCGTGGAGAACAGCAAGGGAAGTGCTCAGAATAATGAGCTCCTCAAACCCTGGGATAGTTTATGTCTGATTCATCACACAGTCAAAATGCAGATCCACAGCCAAGGAACACATTTTTTTTGGAAGGGATCTACTGATAACCAGAGAAAGGATGAGTCTCCTGTGTGGCCATAGACCCCTGACAAGCATCCTCAGGCTGCCCTCAGAATGTGGCAACCTGTAAAGGTGTGGGTTTATTGGATTTCTTCCCAAATCATAGGCTTCAGTTTGCTTGTGCACTATTCAGTGGGATCTCTTGTCCCTCAGTGCCATTCTGGATTTATAGGAAGTATTTCAACCCCATTCTTGGCCCGCTCTCCCATTCCTTACTCCTACCTGGCCTTTTAGGATCACACACCACTTGTAACCACTGGATATCTCCTGTGGTGCCTTAGGGTGTGCCCATCTTCTCCCCTGGATTTCTAAGCAAAACCACAAACTATGTAAATGAACAGCCTCCCTTTCTCTCCAGGCTGTCTATATAGATTTTCCAGCACCATAGCTATATTCCATACAGCTGCATCTCCATTCATTTGGAACGGATGGAAAAACCTTTTCCATTAATGGATTTCACTGTGTTGGAGACTTACAGTGTAATAAACCTGCATTTCTGTTACTCTAACAAAGTCTAAGCCAGAATTTACATAGAAGGGTGGTGGAAAAGCATTTAGATGATGGGAGAGGAGAAAGTTAGGCTGGACAGAATGGCAGTGGGGTATGAAAGTGATAAATAGAGAGTAGGAAGGCACCAGTGACATGGGCAGGTTATTACTGATAGTAGGGGAGGCAGCAGAGAAGAAGTGAACTGGAGTTTTTACTGGATCCCAACTTTCCCAAAGTATTTTTATATGCAGGGCTAGACTGCAGGTTCTTCTTATATTTCAGAAGGGAGAGTTAAGGAGATGTTGTGGGAAATAAATCCAGGCAAGAAATAGATAGGAAAGGGCTGTGTGGAGAGTTGGAAGGCAACTCATCTGGCTCGGGTGAGAAGGCAGAGCAGGAAAATCGAGCAGGAGTGCAAAGGCAGGGCTCAGTGGGGCCACTCTCACCTGAACCTGCTCCCACAACCTGGTGTTTATAACCAGGACAATTTTTAACACTTGGGATAACTCAGTGCCTTGGTGAAGAGCTTCTTACTGTCCTGCTCCCCCGAGACCATCCATTCATGGGATCACAATGAGAACAAACCCCCTTACCACAACAACCTGTTCTACAGAGGGATGCCTGCCTGGAAGTGTGTCACTGCCCTCAGTAAAGCTTCGTAGGAAGGGACAACAGCAACTGCTGATGCCATGGCAACCAGGCAGGAGTAGGTAAGGGTGGCTACACGAGTTGAAAGGGGCCACAGAGCTATTAGGGAAGTCACAGCCTTGCAAACAGCCCCTCTTTCTCGTGAGAGCAGGTGGCATGAGGTCATGGTAACAGGCTCCCCTTGCCCTCGGAGCACCTGAGGTGAGGGGAGGCAAAGATGTCGAAACCAATTGCACAGACAACAATGTTCCAGCAGTGCTGTGGGTCCTGGACCTCACTCACAGACGGGAGGGGAAAAGCAGCAGCAGTGCTTGGGGTCAACCCTGCTGATCTGGGAGTGAAAGTGCAAACTGCTCAGCACCACAGCTGTGTGTGACACTTCACATGTTTATTGATCCTCACCAGAAAAAAAAAAAACACCTAAAAAACCCCGAGAGGGACAGACAAGTTTACTAAGTTTAGGATGTTTTCCTTCAGGCTAAATAACACATGAATGAACTTGGCATTTTGCGAAGGAGGTCTTTACTTAATCAAAAACCCAATTATTGTTGCCCACTGAATACTTCAAAGGAAGTAACTCACTCATCATCCTGCACCATTTTTCTGTTTGTGTGTTGTTCCATGTAAACATGCACTGCGTTGGCACCGCTGTCTGTGGGTTTCATTCCGTGGCCAGATGCCAGCTGGGAGCTACCCGACTGTAGAAAGCCCCTCCAAAGGGTACTGCTGGCATTTAAACCCAAATGTCCATGAAGTGACTCTGCAGGTGGCATGTCCCTGGTGGAAGTCAGGCACTGTTCTGCTGCAATCGCTGCTCTGCGATCACCAAGATCTGCTGACAGTACACCGTCAAGATTTTCCCTGCTGCTAACAGAGCTTTAAGATGTCACTTCATTCTCCTTGCTCCTACTTTTCCCTTCTTAAAGGTATTTCACATAAAATTTTAAAAAAAAGTGAACCAAGACTGTGGAAATCCCCAGTGCTTCTTCCACCCTCCCACAGAAAGGGGTCCAACACGTGGATTCCAGGCCCAGGTTAGAGGCTGAATTTCCCTGAGTCACAGGCATTCCTGCACTGGGTTGCAGCCTCTCCAGTTTCCAAGAGCTATTTCTGACTCTTTCCTCTCCACATGGGTATTCCTGGTTTCCATGTTTTTCTCCTAAGGAATATTCATTTTAAGGAAGACTTGTGCAGGTTGGTTTTATGCTGGGAACACCAGTCAGGAATTGCAGCTCAAGGATGCCTGTTATTTTATAGCATTTTCTTTCCCCCTGTAACACAACTGGATGTTTGAGCCAGCGGCGGGAAAGACCATCATCTACCACATTTGTCACCAGGCTTGATAGATAGTATTCCCAAGCCAATGCCATAAATGCTGTTTGGAAATTGCAAAGCCAGGCTGCTGCCGCTGCTGGTCTGGCCAAAAAGAATTAATTTATAATCATGAATATAAATTTCTTAGATAGTATTATTGTCATTCTGCTTTTGAGTTATAGGACATATGGGGAGTGGCTTGTGGAGCTGAAGCAGTGTCACCATAATTCAGGGTGATTCCATGGAGGATCGTTCTATCTGTCACACAGATATAAATCAATCAATCTCCCACATTAAAAGGACAGACTTCACCCCTCAGAAAATGGGGGAAAGGAGGGGGGGGGTCCAGTGTTGCTGGTTATGCTGACTAAGGGTGGTTTTATGGCCAATATCAGCCCCACTTCGTGAAAGTATTTGCACTGTCCTCTCCTCAGCTGAATGATGTTTTCCCATGTGACTACACACATGCTTTTTAAAAAGCCCCCCATCATTCACCCAGATCTGTCTCCCATCTCCACTGCCCTTGCCCTCTCCACCTTAAATTACCAGACTTCCTAATGAATGATAGTTGACAAACTACAGTAAACTTCCTGTCCTGACTGAAATGACATTAATTCAACCAGAGCTCAATATATTCAAAGGTCTCTCTGAAATGCCATGAATTAGGGAGCAGATCTTTTCCATTAATGTGTCTCAGTCCCTCCCAAAGGCTGCTGGCCTCGGGGAGAAATAAAAGACAGTGGAGCCTCAGTGGCACAGAGCAGGCAGGTAATGGCTTTGTGAGCACTCTGCTGGGAAGGGGAATGCAGGACTCTCAGGAAGAGCCCCTGCCACAGATGCAGAGGCATTTTGGAAAGCAGAGTTCTCTAGTTAAGCAACCCATTGTTCCCTGAAATGAAAAAACATGATTATTCATGCCTGTGCCACAGTGTGCGGTTTGCCAATCACCCAATCAAGGGACATGCTCACTCAGCCATGAATGAGGGCAGTACCCATAATATTTTATTGCTATTAAGCCTCAACTTTGCATGTTTTTATATAGACTATAGGGTGTTTAATAGCCATGCAAAGCCATGACTTTCTTGCATACATTACCAATGGGCAGAAGAGGATAAATCCTACCTGGCTGCCCACGCTGACCCTTCCTGTATAATGGAAAATATGCAGCAGTGCAATATTGTGACACTTGGAGTTGTCTGAATGGGTCATGTGTGCAACACCTCAACCATTTTGGGAAAATGTTGAAAAGTTCTGCAGGAGACTGTCACAGAGTTGACTGCAGGAACAGTTTGGGTTGAAATAAAGATGTTGGTTTTTAGAAGGAAGGAAAACTACATTTTTAAATGTCCAAAAAAAAAAAAAGCATTAATCCAAAATGGTAAAGACAATGAGATGCTTTCAGCAGAACAACGTTTAAATACATTCCCATAGTTTAGTGTCACCCATTCAGTTTTATAATTGCAAAGAATAATAATGTTTCAGACACTGATATCCACAGAGAGAGGGTCAAGCTGTGAAAGATACCTTCCCTCTGGATCAGGACCAGGGAGGTGTCTGTGTGTCCTGGATCAGCCACTTGTGAGGAGAGGGCATGTTCCCAGTCTGAACCTGGATCAACCAACTCTGGCACTTGGGGCTGTCCCAGTGTGAGGTTGGTTAATTCCCACAGAATTGAAATGCTAACTATTTATTTATACCCTGGTAAAATATATTTGTTAATTGCTTCTAATTCCATGAAATATCTGTGGTTTGAGATCTTCATTTCTCCTCAAGAACAAGGCAATTACCTGTAATGCCAGATTTTCCCGCTCCTTCCCAGAGTGGATCCACTCAATGGTGTCAACTATTTTTCAACTTTGATAAAAACGTATTGAGAGTTGAGATCATCTCTTAATAGTTCACATTTCTATTTAATAACCTGCTAAAATGTCAAAAGCTACAACCATCATATTGCTCTCCCAAGAAGTATTATGCACTGCCATCCCATCTATTGATGCACATCAGACATGTCCATGTTATTCCATATTCTGTCCTTTCCAAAGAAAGGCTAAAGGAGACAGAGGGTGCAGATCTTGTTAGGTGCAGCCTCTGACACTATCACTATCAATTGTCTTTTGCTAGCACTGATCATCACCTCAATTATCTGGTGTCCAGCCTACCTGATAGGTTTTTGCAAACTATAACTCTTCTGTCGATGAACATGGAATAATGACAGCTCGGGGCAGAGGGACGGAATACAAAAGAGAGGAACCTAAAAGTGTTACACACACACACATACACACAAACATCTGCCTGTGCCCCAAATTAATCAAATACTGCAACAACTCAGCACATCCCATTTTTCTCTTAAGATCATTATTACATATGCAACCAGAAAGAACGGAGTTAAATATGCCCTATTTGCTTTTCTTCTTTTATTTAGTTATCAAGCTGTTAAATGGGAAAGAAGTCTTGGAATACAGTACAATACAGTACCTAATCCCACACCCTGTAAATAATTTTTGGTAACTCATTCAGAAATAATTGCATGCTTAAATAACAAGAAAAGAAACCTGGTTTGTAAAAGTATGTTTGGCATAATTCTAATTTAAAGGATTTTTTAAAATAATTCCAACACCACAAGCTTGAGCCAAGGACTCAAATCAAAACAAATCAAACAAAAACTTGTAGGTAGCACACTGGCATTGTAGCTGGAGATTTTTCCCGATTCAATATTCCCCACAACATGAGAAAATGGATTTTAGTGCAATATTAATTGAAGTTTTGCCAGTATAAGGTTCATGAGGTTAATTTGAAAAGAATACATTACCAATATATTTATAGCATTTAAATAAATTAGGATTACACTTCACACATCAATAACAGCTGTTAAATAATATTTTTATTCTATGTAAATTCTATCCATTCATCTCTGTTGTATAACAAATGACCATAATTATGGTGCTTCATTGGTAGGAAGGTCATTGGTAATCTTGTAATTTCTCATTGGTGTAAAAAGGGAAAACAGAAATGTTTGTGATGAATGTATTCAACCTTTTGCATACTTTGGTGCCTGGGACTATGCATTAAAATGCAGCAAGAAATTAAGTTCTTCCCTTACACAGCATTTTTAATCTAGTGCTGTTGATTTGTTATAACTAAGGCATTTGCAATGCTTTCTCAGAGGGCTTTTTCCTGTAGAGTTTGTATTTTCTTCCTTAGAAACTAACAAGTTTCAAACATTCATAACTTCCCCCCCTCCAAAAAAGCCCCACTAGAGTCAAACATCACAAACTCAGGAGTTCCAGTCTTTTCTTTTTTAACTGGCAGCATATATATTTTGGATTACTGAAAAATAATCAAATTAATGCTTCAAAATCAAGTTGTAAAGAATGTTTGAATAAAAGTGAGAAGACAGACTATTACAAGCAGTCTCTGAATTGAGATTACTAAGATAGATATGCAGATTGAGATTTTTTTTCATTAGTTCTTAGTTTTATACAGAGATCTGCTTCTTACTTCTCATATTTAGGAAGATGCATTTCCCTGCTCTAAAATAGTTAATGCAATTCCAGTAAGAAAATCTTCTGTAGAGCTTATTAAAATATACAATATATTGTCTAATTCAAATGCAAACTTTTATAGTTATCATTCCATAAACACACACTCCAGTTTCTAGTGGAAGATGCAATGATGTTATGGATTTTATAAACAGGAAATAAAGATGGAATATGGATTGCTAATTCACAGAGAGAAAAATGTCAGAAGGCCCTATATCTGGGCTATCACTGCAAACACTGATGCTGGAAAGGTCCTCAGGAGCAGGGATTTATGCAAAGGGAATTCTTTTTAATGAAGTTTGATTTAATCCCATTATTCTAATAAAGTGTAATCAATTGATGCAGAAAATCGGGAGGTCTAGTTCAGCTGCTGATTAGGGTTCGGTTGTTTTTAAGGCAGGGGATACAATGGAGGAGAAGGGAGTTAATAAGCTCTTGCTCTGCTAATCCCCACTTCCTGGAGCGAGTTTGAGTTTTGAAGGAGGGCAATTTGGGAGCTGTCTTAGCATAAATCTCAAGCAAGTCTGTGTCTGTCTGGGGGGAACAAGCCCCTCAGCATTCACCAAGACACGCTTCAAGGAGATTCTACTCTTAATCCAATTTACTCAGCCGAATAAGTCCCACTGCTTCAGCTTGCCAACAAATTAAAATCCAGCTTCATAAAAACACCTTGAATTTGGAAGGTATTGGCTGGCCTGCTAGACTTGAAACTTCATTTATTCTGGCTAACTTCTCAATTATCTTCCCAGCAGTGGAGATGTGTAAAAGTGCAAAAATCAATAGGATTCTATTCCCTTTCTATTGGAAAGGGAAAAATTAATGAGATAGGACACTCTCTTAATCAGAAATAAATGTTTTAATTCAGATAATGACATAGTTTTCCCTCGCTGAAGGATGACAAATGCTGGGCTGCACCCCCAGCAGAAGCAGTTTCAATTTTATTGTAAATATAAAAGGTATTGATCGGTGAGATGCACAAACCCTATTGCTTACAAAAGCCATTCAGGGGGACTGGGAAAACTATTAAGCACTGGGTCAGAAATCAATAAACAACACTGAAATGTAGCAGAGGTCGCCCTAAGGCTTCGTGGCATCTTAGAAAGCCAAGTGGCAGAAATAGTGACAGAAATGTCTCTTGTGGAGCAATGTTAGGGATGAAGGGGTCATGCCTTTAATCTCCTCGGAGCTCTGACAGGTCTGTGGCACAGAACTAATGTAGTCCTTCCCCTCTTCCTTGGATTTAAATACATGCTGATTCATCCCACAGCTCCGTGCAAGGATTGGTTTGGGTTGTGCAAATAGATGGCAAAATATTGGAGGAGTGTTTTGCTCCAGCTCTGCTTATACAAACGGGGTTTTAATGTGAGCTTTGTTTGCTCTCCTTAGAAAAATGTGAATACAACATGTCTCTGCAATCAGGATCTTCCAGCATGCAATTTTAAAAATAAATTTAAAGAGAACATTTAAAAAGGTAAGTTTTAGAAATAAAAATAATAATTAGAAAAATAGGGTTTTTTTCAGCATAAAAGTTATCCAATACGATGTTATTTGGAATATTATAATAAACATCCTATTTTTTTCCTTTAGAAGATGCTTCCATTAAAAAGGGTTTTTCCTGTGCCAAAAATCACTGACCATGCCTGAACAAATCACGGTCACCCCAAGTCCTTGCTCTCTGGTCTTTGGTTTGAAAGTGCCAGCTCTGAGCCCAACCTATATCTCTTAGAATGCCCTAAGGACCACACTGAGCTGCTGCTCCATAAACCAAACCACCCGGAATGAAGAGAACGACCAGCAAAGAGGTCTCTCTTCCCCGAGGTGGGAGCTGATTTTCCACGGAAGACATTGATTTGAAAGGCTTAAAGCAGAGTATTGAAACTTTTAACAACATCATTCCAGAAGCAGAGTCAGAGCCTTAAATAAATAAATAAATAAAAGCGAGTGACTGTACCTTCTGCTCCGGGAAATGCAGCTTCCCCCTTGACATGGGTATGATTACAAGATTGGTGAGGGTCAGGTTACCCATCAGTAGGTGAAATGTTCAGGTGCTGAGGATTTCAGTTCCATCTCACCTCAGATATTATGTCAGCTCCGTGTCATTCTCATCACAGGGAGTGATTTGAGGGCTTGCTGTGTCCCCTGTTATTGCGGTCACTTGACCCCAGATGTAACTTGTGTTTAATACCAGCATTTTAACAAAGCCTGGGAGTAGCACACGCACGGGGAGCCACCACTTGACCTTTCCCAGCCTGGAAGATGCCAATTGGCTCCGGCCTTGGGTTCCTCTGCCCCCTCCATTTGCAACAAATGAATGTTAAGGCCTCAAAGAATTGACTCACATTTGAAGTCATATTTTTTCATTGCCACAAGCGTTTCAAAATTGAATTCCTTTTTTATCTCTAGTCCTGAAATAATGGTATTTTTCCTGTTACATTGGGTTTGGGAGCATAGGAATGGGTTTGTTCTTAAAAACAGTGCCAGTTTTAAGCACATGGTATTAAGGGAGGCCATGTAAAGAGCAAAGTGCCTTTGCTCTGTAAAATGGATCACTATATGTTTCTTAATGAAACTGTTTCCTCTAATTTATTAAGTATGCCTGATTAAACATGGAAAGCAAGTAGAGAAAACTTTTGCAAACCATTTAAAAGTTTAAAAGTAAGACCCATTTACTCACAGTATAGCAGGTTTAGAAACACAGTGCCCTCACCTATGCAAATACATGAGCAACTCATTAATCACAGCTCATGTCATACAAATATGTTACTAGAGGGGGCTGTGGCCACTCTCAGTGACCAACACAGGCTTTTCGCAGTCATTATTATCCTGATGGGATCACTGCTCAAACTGACAGCAATTTTGGGTTGTACTTCAGAGCTCCTTCTTCTTTAAGTGCACCCTCCCACACTGGACAAGTCACAGAGGTCGATATGCAGATGCCTCTAAAAGTCTGATCTACTGTACCAGAATTTTTCCAGGCCTGCTTGGATACAGGAGTGAAATAAATGTTTATAAACAAGGGGTTACAGGGAGAGGGGAAGCAGTTTTGTGCCAATTAGTAAAATTTGGCTGAGATCATTAGCCTGATTTTCAAAGGTACAATCCTTGAGATCCTTTGAAAATCAGGTGTCTGAACAGGGATTTAGGAGGAGCTGTGCCTGCACTACCATGTGATCCCAAGGGAGCAGACCTGGAGTGGGGCAGTGGCACCCCTATTTCAGGCAGGGCTGCCTGGGGCTCGCTCTGGCACATCCCTGGATCAGAGCTTTCACACAGGATTTCATCCAGGACTAGCCCAGCTGCAAACTTTAAGACCACTCTGCAGTGCAAACCAAGGTGCCAAAGGTGAAGGAAGATTAAATGCTAATAGAGGTGCAGCCTCAGAGTAGCATGAGCTACTTTGCCAACAAGCCAAAATGCAGGACCAAGGACTCCAAGGATATTCACCTCTCAACTTCTTTACTCATATTGCTGGGAAGAAGCCTCCCAATCAGAACATGCTGAGGTGCTGAGGGGTTTTTGGATAAAGCAGATGTCATTGCACAGGGAAAATCACAAGGCCTGTCCAACCCACCCCAGACAGCCTATTTTCCATCACTCCTCGCTAACCAGGAATTCAAACATGTGGGATGATAGGCCCATAACAAATGTTCTCATCTCTGTTACCTTCCTAAAAAGTCTTGAATTAAATTAAAGTAATTATCTTTAAAATTAAAACACAAAATGCAGTAGCTGCCTTCTGAGAGGAAGGCAGGAGAGAGCACAATCCGTCATTCCCATCAGCAGTCTGGCCTCCCTCTCTTTACCCTAATGAGTACTCTGGGTCTCTCCATAATCCATCTTCATATCCCTATTATGCCAGGCCCACCAAGCTCTCATACATGAAACTCTTCAAAATAATGGCTTTAAAAATGGCAGTTCTAGCAGGACAAAAGCACACTCCAAAAATTCAGATTTCCAAGCACCTACTTGAATCTGGGCACCAAGGTTTTCAAAAACACATGAAATGTTGCATGACCAGGAATAAGTCAGGGAGTGCTGCAGTTGCTAGTCCTGCTTGGAAGGTTTTGGGGCTGGAGGCATTAGTGTAACACAAACCTTATTTTCTTGGGCTGACTTTTAACAAATATTCCAACATGACACTGTTTCTCCTGCTCCTCCCTTTGGGCCTTTGTGTTTCAGATGGGGACACAAAGTCTGGGACTTTGTCCTGCTGAATAAAATCCTGATCAAAGCATTTAACAGCTGTCCTTCATGCAAATCTGTCTTCAGATTTATTTAACAGGGAAACTAACTGGAGATTATTATTATTTCACTAACCTTATCTTTTCTAGAATAGATAACACTGACATCAGTAGCCATTAGTGGGGATAACTTGGCAGGGGGATCAATTGCAGAACAACACGGGGTATTCAAGGTCCTGCTAAACTGAAGTCCAAACAACTATTTCCATACAAGACAGGAAAGTGAGGGTTTGCAAAAGGAATGATATTTCCTGAAAATACCTTAAGAAAATGTGCAACTTTGACTACAGAGTCCTCCATGGTGGCATTCTCATGCTCCCCCCAGCCCACGTGTCACCCCCAAGTTCAACTTTATTTACAGTACTAGTGATAAAATTTCTTTAAATTTAATGAGATTAAGTGTGTCCTGCTCTCACATTAAATGAGAAATTTTAACAGTGGGTTCTGAAAGAAGGGCAAATAATAAAAATAATTTGCCGAATTAACATCTAGATCATTGGTCTTTTAGTCTCTAAGAGCTTTACTCTGACTGTGCAACAGTTTCACCAGAGAAAATGCAATCATCAGTAATTTAAGCAGCACCAGAAGCGAGACTGTGGGTTCTTCCACTCTGTCTGTTCTTCCACACCTTATCATTTTGCTTCTCTTCAAATTAGACAATTCCATCATTCAAAGAGACTTTTATACTTGTTACCCTTTCCATAAACACCGCCAATTATTGAACTCTGAAGAGCTAACACTTAAAATGTACTTATTGATATCTTTAGGGTTTCAAAATGGAACTGAAGCCCTGATTTTAATTAAGTCTAATGAATTATCTCTATTTCACCTGCTCATGTACCGAACACAGCCTGTGCTGTGCTGTTCCATGGCACTGGGAACAGCCACGTAGGGAAGCAATGGGGTCAACACCGGGTGGGATATGTAGTAAGGAGATGTAATATCCTCTTACTACAACAATTTATGGTCTAGATCTTGATTTTCTTTGCTGGAATTTGCTGGATTCAATCTTCATTTCTGTGGGGATGTGCTGGGAGCAAAGGGAGAGCGGCTGCTGTGCTTAGAATATTCTTTGATTTCAGGACTGGCTCAGGTCAGCCCTATTTACTCTTATCTTTAAGAACCAGTACTACCAAAGGAAGCTTAAATCACAGCAATTGTGGGTCATGTGGATTTTAAGTGGTGCCATGCCTTAAGAAAAAATTCCCATTTTATTAATTTCTATTGGAGGAGTTGAAGGCAGGGATCAAACATCTTAAATGCTAATGCTGTGGTCTATTCCAAACACAGCCCTGACAAAGCCTGCAGACGGGAGAGATTCTTTCTAAAACAGAAGATACATGGATTTGGGTGTCCTTGACATTTATAATTTACAAGAGGATGATTATTAGCAACAATATCCACACTCACTTTGAAACTGAAATAGTAAATGTCACTTTATTCTCTCTCTACCTGAATGTGATGCCAGCAGACATCTGAGAAATTGCAGGAATCCTGGAGATAAATCAACCCACAGCTCCATATTCAGCTTGACCCTGCTCTGCTCAGACATGGCAAGCCACCAAAAAGGCAGGATGTGTCTTCTAAAATAAATGGGTTTCTGGGACTGAGAATGTGCCCATTAATTTCAAATAAGATGTTGTGTACATAAAGTTTTTGGAGTTCTAGGATAATATTGTCCTACTTATATCCAGTGTGGAGAGACAGATTAGATAGAAAAAGGATTTTCCACACAATCCAATTCAAGGCAATTGCAGCAACATGAGGAACATAAATAGAACAGCTCGGAAATGTGTTTTCCCTGTGCAGAAAGTTACTAATGGAAGA